>NC_053123.1:8249933-8282433 GCF_010015445.1 Perca fluviatilis
CATGGGATTTCCCAAAGTAAACACAATTTCCCGTCTGGAAATCAACAGAGTTTATCTTACTTCCGCCCGTCATCTTTAATGATCCATCATGGCTTTAATGCTCCTTTCGCTGCTACACATTTACAGCACATTTAGAAGCTACTGCATACTTTTAAAAATCACCCAGTAATCAGTCATAGAAAAATGTTCTGATCATCATGTGACGATGATGTAAAGAAATGAAGACATTTACCCTTTTTATTTATTTTTTTATCTACACGTTATCAATTCACTTAAAATGTCAGCGTGTAGTGTGGGCGGTTCGGCCATGCCTGCAGCAGGAATGTTTGCATCATCATGCCCCGTGCTGTCAGGGAGAGTTAGCGTGTGCAGACGCCTCTCCTTCCGTTGGCTCAGCACCATTTACCTCATGCCACATTCACAGAGTTCCATCCTTGTAAGCTGGGCTAATTACTTCACAGGTGCCTGCATCCTGCTGAGTGCTGTATGTCGCCCTGTTTGTTTGCTGCCATTCACAAAGCTTTGTTAACTGTAAACATTACAGAACATCACATTCAGCTGAGCACAGCTTGCTGTAGTATCTTCACCAGCTTCACCAAGATAAGACGTAGTCTGGGTCAACGGAAGTGCATTTCCAGGATAAAGCCTGACATGTTGGCCCTCCACTTCCGACCTCTTTTTGTCGCCGTTCTCAAAATCCCTTTGCTATGAGAAACAACAACAACCATTTAGCTAGCAAGCTACACGCTGAAAATGATATGTTTTTAAGAAAATTTGGATCGTGCAACAAGGCAGGCCTGCTTGGTTCTTTCGGGGAACGGTTGTAAAGATTTACAAAGAATATTTTTTCGGTATTTACTATCTACCTGGGATGTTTTGATACCGATTGGTGGGGATTGCTGTGGACAAAGTGCACACGGCGATACACTGGTAAGAGCAAATTGCATTTAACCATGTATCCAGCTAATTTAAATAGCTCACGTTGCTGTATTGGGTGAACAGTTAACTTCCTTTAACACTGTATGTGGCGTTTTCTTTTGCAGGGTGCAAATGCTCCACCAAAACAAGTTCCTTCCCGAGATCATTTCGCAGAGCCACCATCTCGTCCAGAGCTTAGCGCCGCCCAAGACGATTGTGATTGGTTTAAAGAAATGCAAACAACTAGGGCTGCACAATTAATCGCAATTGTATCGAAATCGCAATATGGACTAGTGCAATATCCATATCGCAGGGGGGGCGCAATATTTGTTAATGGCAAAATATGTGTCAAACCATTCTGAATGAAGTATCGTGGTGCTGCAGAGACGTCGCGGCCAACAAATCCTTTCCTACAGACTACAGACTGTTTGGTACAGATCCTCGCACAAATCACACTAAAATCATTTTAATTTTAATAATTGTCAATGAAAATGAGAATAATGATACAAAAATGATCATTCCCTCCAATATCGTGAATCGAATCGCAATCACAATATCAGTCAAAAATAATCGCAATTAGATATTTTCCTAATATCGGGCAGCCCTACAAACAACCCAGAGCGTTTTTTTCTCCTATCCCAGAATGTATATGTGGTGTAGCCAGACCTTACTCCACAGCGCTGTGGAGATAGGTCTGGCAATGCGAGACTAGTCAGATGTGACACAGACGTGTCTCCTGTGTGCTATATCAAACCTTTTGACAACACTGTAAACCCACACTAAAACCACACCAAATCAGAGTCTAAAACCTTTGATCCAAAGGCTTCCCACCTTTGTCACATAAATGACATGAATTAACCAAAACAATGAAACTGTAGAAGTAAAACCATTTACTCTGGGCACTGCAATGACTTATATCGAAATATATAGACTAGAAAACAAGTTGGTGTGGTTCAGGTGTGGGCTGTAGTGTTGACACATAAATACCATCAAGGTTATCAAAAGGTCTAAGCTGCTAAGTACTTCTGTGTGTAGCTAACATCACAAACCTGCAGACGGCTAAAGCACTCCATCAGTACAATGGTAATGTGCCAGCAGCCAGTGTGGTTAGCCTCTGAGTAGCTGGTCTGAGGAGTGATTACAACGCCTTCCTCTTCCTCTCCATCTCTCTTTCCCTCTGTGCCACCTGCGCTTGTAGCCCCTAAGCTTGAGGATAAGTGGCTGTCTTTATTGTTATTATTATTATTATTATCATTATCATTATTATTTTCAGCAGTCGGCCATTGATCACTGGTCTGTAAGTGACCAGCCATATTAACAGAATAAACATAACCCTGTACATAGAAACCCAGTATGACACAATACAAAAGTACACAAAAACATACATTTTCGTCTAGAGGCAGTTCCATTTCAGTCAAGTGCAAGTGTGCTTTATTGTACTTTTTGCCTGTCTAAATTCAACTCTAGTCCAAACTGCTTGCATCTACTGTAGGTGGGTATAGTGGTTTAGCTTGGGTTGTTTATTCAGATCAAGTCGCACTGTTTTGATAACCAGTTTTGGCTTGAGGTCAGGGCCGCATTTTCATGCACTAAGGCCACCTCCTATCAAGTGCGCCGAGTAGTTTTTGGTGGCTTTATTGGTGGCTTAATTCTGCTGGCATCCTTATTGACACTTATGCCCCCCCCCCCCCACACACACACACACACCCTGGACTACACAGCTGCCCATTGCGCATACTATATTTTTTGCACATTCTGCATCATTGAATCATTCTTTTCCAATTCTGATTTCGTTGGCAGAGGCACTCACTCCGACCTGTTGAGCTTACCCCCAATTTCCACCAACTGCGGAACGGCTGCGGATCCGCTCCGGAACGGCGGCGGAGTCATTAGGTTTCCATTAAAGTCAGTGTGTGTATTTCCACTGACTGCAGGACAGCTGCGTTCCGACTGCGTCCCAGCTCCAGCCATCCTCAGCCCTCCGGAGCTGATACGCAGAGCTTCTATTTTTGCTGGACGCCGTAGAGCTCCGCAGCAATTCGGCACAGGGCAGATAGTGCGGGACAGAAGCAAAATAAAACATCCGGTTAATTTTCAAAATAAAATACACTGCGCTCACGGCGGATCATATTTCCCTGCACCACACCTTGAAAACGTCATAATGGGCGGGGACAGGCCTGAAGTCGGAATGGAAACAAACTGTTGTTGGTTTTGCGGTTCCGTTTATAGAAACTACATCCTGTTATATCGCGCGATCATACGTGAATTCGCGATCCCGTGGGTCCTAGTGACTTCAGCTGTCAGTCATGGCCGCAGCCGTTGGGCAACAAATCCGGAGCTGGCGGGTATTGAAGGACGGCGGCGCACGGAGCCGACACGCAGCGGGAGCCGATCCGCAGCCGTTCCGCAGTTGGTGGAAATCCGCCGTTATGAATCATGATTTTGCACATCATCGCTCAGTAAATAGTTATTATTTTGACATGATTTTATTAGCTGGCTTATAGTGAAGTTCAGGAAGTTATGTTATGGGTTGCTTTATGTGCATTCATTTTCCTAAAGGGACTGCTTGGACTATGTTGTTTTGGGGGTGGCAGGGCTGTAGGAGCCCCACATGCCTGTGAAAACAAACAGCCCTTTGAGGCCTGTGGCATGCTTACTGAGTAAGGCACTTGGGGAACCAAGTAAATAAATAGCGTGGGGTTGAGAGAGAGTGTGGTGGCTAACTCCAGGGGCCACCCAGAGCCCTATTTAGAAGAAATTGGGATGGCAGGTCTTCCCTTCCGAAGCTTGCCAACGCAAGTCTGCATGGGAAAATATACAGCAGAAAAGGCGTTAATTGAGGTCATGCATGTTTGGCACAGTGGTGCTAGAATTGCTCGCAGAGGGGCTCCTCTGAATAGGTCCCAATGGTGCAGAGTGACACTTGGTTTGAAGAGCACTGACCCAACACAAGGTTTTGTTTGTTTGGCCCTGATGTTTGATGCTTTTTAAATATGTGTGTAAACAGTTGGCAGGCATGTGTGTGTACATGTATGTGTGCACAGACAATGGGAAAGGTGGTGGGCTGATCGTTCATGCTGGTTCACAGAGAAAGGCTTTGTTTCGATGATGGGCAACACGGATAATTGGCGCTGACTTTTCAGAGCGAGAGTGACACACAGTCTGCCTCTCTTTCTATACGTTTGTTTGTGTGGACGTGACACAAACATACACGTTGGTAGGTCAGAGGTCCAGCAATTATTTTAACACGCACATGGACACACCGCTCCCTCATTATTACATGCCTGATATAAACCCTTGGGGGCGGTCAAGAACGATGTATGGTTGAGTAATCAACACATAAACTAGATTCTTGTGGACTCCTGTAGACTGGCTTAATCCTTACTTTTTCATAATTTTAAACTAAACGTAGCGACTTCTAATGTCCAGCTTTCAAACCACTCCTCACAAGTATAGTGGCACAATTACACACACACACACACACACACACACACACACACACACACACACACACACACACACACACACACCCCAGTGAAGCACCAGCATGTCTGGCCCAGCCACACCCTTTCTTCTCTCCCTGCTGTCCCGTTGGGTGGTGTTGAGTTTCCTCCCGCATTCAAAAGCTGCCCGGTACCAAAGATGTCATTGGCTATCTCAGCAAGTAACTGCAACTCCGCTCGCCACCTCATTGGTCACTGGGGATGCCAGGGCATCCATGATAGGTCAGAGATGCTCTCCACTGGTTTTAGGGTATTGATAAACGAAGGCTTGGCATGGTGCAGCAAGGTGGTTCTCTACGGAGCAGAAATCAATCAGAAAAAAGACTAAATGATACACAAGAGGTTTTGATCTTGAGTTCAGATATCAAGCACAAATTGACTATTCATTTGGTTGCATGTGTTTGAAGATTTTGTCATGCAGAAGAAGCTTAAAGCCTTGCCAACTTGTCCATCTTACAATCATTCTTATTTAGTTTCCTTGTTCTTGTGTAACACACACAGCAACTAAAACTAGAGATCTGGTTTACTGGTTTATCTTTATATAGCCTACACATATAAAGCTCATGCTGCATACTATCTCTAATTGAAAAATTAGGCCTGCATGACATATTCCAGTTACATATCAAGGCTTTAAAGTTGGCTTATTTTATTTATTTTTTTTCTTGTTTCCCTTATGTCGTGTTGTTGGGTTATACTACTGTTTGTGTGTAAGCGGCTGTGTTGTTTGCTTGTTTTGAAAAAATAATCTGATTGCACTAATACTCTGGTTTTTGCATGTCAACCATGTTGATCCAAGGATATTGCTTTTGCTGTGTTTGCTCTTAGTATACATGTTTCAACAGCACCACAGGCCTGTAGGCTGCACTACGTCACCGGATTAATCAAATAAAGCAGAATAACAGTTGCAGATTTAATGCAACATAAGGGATGCAACACAAAACCGTTTATATTTTTGTGTCGTCCACTTTGATTTTTCTTTCTGCAATGGGGGCTTCAGTGTCTTGCCCAGTGATATTTGAACTTTTTGACGTGGCATTTGTAGGGCACGTACCTGTGACCTTTTTGTTTAAGGATGTTATGTCTAACCCTGTGTGTTAGTGTGGTGTCTATGTAGATTGTGACTGATACAGAGTGTGTGGCTTTTGGCCATATTGTTGTCTATATCCTCTCAGATGTGTGATGGCACTTGGAATCTATCTTCTTCGACATCACACACAACTTTGCTTTCTCTGTAGAAGATACACACACACACACACACACGCACACACACACACACACACAAACATACACAGAGCACAAACAGTACGCTGTCAGCATTGCACCTACTGTAAGCAAAATGTAGTGTTACTGCTCACATATACACATTAAAAGTGGAAACACACACATACACAAATACACACTGTAAGTCTGTATGCGTGTCAGCAAATCCCTGCTGCAAAACTCATGTTGCAGGGGGATTGTTTTTGCTCTGTGCTGCCATGTTTCATCATTCTACCCGTGTGTGTGTGTGTGTGTGTGCTATCTTGTCATCTGTGTGCAGGGTTTCTTGGTTTCTCTGAGAATGATGTTTGCATGGATGTAGGTAGAGGTAGAGCTGAGTTTCCATTGTCCACTAATTACCAAAAATCATTGACCGGAAAAAAATAATGAGGACCGAAAATTCGAAATGTCTCCGGTCCCCAATGACCAGTGGAAATAATTCTTGCCGCACAATTTGAATTGTGTTAAAATAGGCTACCGTGATTTTCATATCTTTCCTTCTATTAAAACAATGAACAATCATGTTTTATTCATTTAAAAAAAGTTAAAAAAAACTACATCTGATTGAATGCAGTAGACTACTTTAGGTTTACAAACTACAAACAGCGGCAAGCAAGCCGGGAAAGTCAAAGCCCAAGCCATGGCGGAACAGGGAAATATTGGGAATTACTTTATAAAACCAAGCAGCAGCCGGTCTAACGTAGGTCACAATGAAGATGACTCACTCCGAAGAGACGGCTGATGCCGTACCCGTCGTTCCAGCCGAAAAGAAGAAGAAAAAAAACGTATTAGCCTATAGGCGACAGTAGTTCATGTTGCAGCAGGCAGCATTATTGTTAGAAGCCAGTTTTACTCCCATATGCTGTCCTTTTTATTGTTTCATTATATCTGGCTTGCTAACTTTATTTTTTTTAAATGTTATGAGCCAATTTTTACTGTAATTTGTATTGTTTTATTATATCTGCCTTGCAAACGTAAATTATTTTGATTCAAGTTGGCACTTTATAATTTTATGAGCCAGATTGTTTGCAAAAGCAGTAGTTTGTATTATTTCCTCGGCCTAGCAAATGGAAAACGGGCCTCTTTTAATTCAGATCGGCACTTTAAATTTAAATTAAATTTTACGTGCATTGATTTAATTGTTTTGGCCTCTCTACCTGTAGCGAGTAGCCTCAATAAAAATAGTATGAATCTACATGCCTTGATAATATTAATCTTTATATAGCCTGCCTGTCAATTATTTTTCAGCGCAATAAACATGGAAAAGATTTGATCGGAATTTTCCCCATCTGACCGGAAAAATAAAACCTTACAGGTCACATGACCGACATTTTTTTTAGGGGAAACACTGGTGTAGAGAGCATTTAATAGAGGCTTTCTATACACTTTGCTCCCACCGCAGCACAGACTGTTGCTCGGATGATCTCAGGCTCTCTTAATCACAGACACAGTTTGTGTATTTAGTGTTTTGCTAATGCTCTTACCCAATGAGTACAACCCTAAAACAGGCTTAACTCCCTTGTTTGCCAACAACCAATATGAAGTGTAACGCAGAGCGCAACAGTGTTCAGACAGCTGATGTAACTGTTCATTCGTCGTATTTGGATCAGAGAGGACATGGTGTTTTGGCTGCCACCAAAGGATATTAAACATTTTGGACCTTGAATTAATTATGTAATTGTACTATAAACTGATATTCCAAGATGAAAATGACATGAATTGTCTTTAATAACTCCCCTAGAAGACTGTGAAGCTGTGTTGAGTCTCCATATCAGCGCTGTAGTAAAAATTTAAAAAAAATGTCCCTGCCAAGTTGAACTCCGCAACCCTCAGAGACAAATCTGCTGTTGGGGTCTAAATCGTCACGGCACAGACAAATTGTGGAAAGCAGACATGCTGCACATATCTTTCTGGGACTCTTTGTATGTATTTATTTATTTTTTATAAATTTTTTATATAAAAAGATTGGATAACGTGTGTGTGTGTGTGTGTTCTTTTTATGGTTCATTTTTAGCCTGTGATTTGCTTTGATTAGACTCTAGATATTTGTATTGCAAGTCCTTTATTGCTGCGTGTTCTAATCAAACTCCATCCTTATGTGCTTGTTTCCTCCACTCTTCCATCTTCTCTCTCTCCTCCTCCAGTGGATGTGAGCACGGCAGCACTGCCCATGCAGGTGCCCCCCGCCACCACAGCCATCCTTCCCATGGACCTACGCGTAGTGGACCACCCCCACCACCACCACCATCACCACCACCACCACCAGCAGCCCTCCTTCGGCCTGGCTCCCCAACCCCACCCTACACCGCCCGTCTCCACAGCTTTCCCCGCATCCTCCGAGCCAGGCCGCGGGACAGTCATTAGTAAGTGGGCATGGTCTCTGGTAGGGCTGGGTATCGGCAATGATTTTCCAGGTTCGAATCGATTTTATTCCTGTTTTTATTTTATTTTCAATTTGATGTCAATTAGGTTAGGGAACATTTCAGTTACAATACCAATTTAGCTTGGATATGAAATAGATTCTACAATTGTACAAGGTTCCCTCTAACCTTGTGCGCTCTTAAAAGAATCAAAGTTTACATTTTTTACATTTAGTTACATTAATGCACTTTTTTATTTAACATGAACACACAATAAAGTGCAGCTCTGCAGACTCTACAGTCAGTGAGTACTGAGTGACATTTCATTCAGATATCTTGAGGTGACAGAGGGACCCCTTTGAAAATGGCCATGCCAGTTTTTCCCTTACCAAAATGCAGCCTAATAACTTTGGAGGGTTACCAACAGCCGATATGAAGGTCTGGTCCGTCTTGTGGTTAAAAGTCGCATCCTGGCTAGTTAGTACAAACACGCCCCTGCCTCCAGACGCTCTAATGTCTTGACAATCTCCTACAGACCCCCCAGAGCAGCAGCTGCAGCAGGAGCTGGTGACTCTCAAACACAAGCAGCAGCTCCAGAGACAGCTCCTGATCGCCGAGTTCCAGAGGCAGCACGAGCAGCTGTCGCGACAACATGAAGTCCAGCTGCAGGAACATGTCAAGGTGAGTGGACGAGGAGGGAGCCCTTCCTCGGATACAGCGACTGTAGGACTGTACTCGTTAGAAATGCGCCTTGTGAAGGACAGGAGGAAGCATGTGCATGTGTACACTTAAGGGATGTGAGTGCAATCTGATCTGGTGGCAGTATTGTCGCTGCTTAGTCATCCCCATAGGAACCTTGGCCCCAATAAACCTTTGTGAATTTTGCATGCGACCCACTTTGCTAAAAAGCCTCCCTGGTGTTGCCACGAGCACAAAGTCAGCCAATGAGGACGATCAGTCGGGTATGAAAATAACTCCGATGTGTATTCTCCAGTAGGGCTGGGCAATATATTGATATCAAAATATGAGGCTAGATATCGTCTTAATTTTTGGATATCGTAATATGACAATATTACGATATTATTATTAATATTATTTTCCTGGTTTTAAAGGCTGCATTACAGTAAAGTGGTGTCATTTTCTGAACTTACCAGACTGCTTTAACTGTTCTATTATTTACCTTTAC
Organism: Perca fluviatilis; assembly: GCF_010015445.1. NCBI lineage: Eukaryota > Metazoa > Chordata > Actinopteri > Perciformes > Percidae > Perca > Perca fluviatilis. Next base: position 8,259,161 of record NC_053123.1, read on the forward strand.
CCACTTAGTTATTATAGCCACAATACTGATGATTACTTATCTAAAATCTAAATGTGTAAATATTTTGTGAACGCACAATCAATAGCACAATATCGTCGCAATATCAATGTATTTGGTCAAAAATATTGTGATATTTCATTTTCTCCATATCGCCCAGCCCTATTCTCCAGTCTGCTTAGTCTCCTGGTAAGCATTTAGCATATCGGACACGTCTTTTTGGTGTCGTGTAATAGAATAGCTAGCTTTCAAAACATTGATTCATTGCAGTAGGCCGTGGCTACACCTTGGTCAAAACAATGTCTTCTCAGTGGCGACACATTTTTGCGTGTATCCTGTGTAGTGTCCTTTACCCATCTTCTTTGTCTCCTTGTACTTTCTTCCTTCTACTGTACAGTCTTGTCTCTCTCTCCACCAGCACCAACAGGACTTACTGGCGCTCAAGCACCAGCAGGAGCTGTTGGAGCACCAGAGGAAGATGGAGCAGCAGCGTCATGAGCAGGAGATAGAGAAGCAGCAGCGGGAACACAAACTGCTACAGCTCAAAAACAAGGAGAGGGGACAGGAGAGTAAGTAGCAGCTGCCTCACGAGCGCGATGCCTTCATTATACAGTACATGTACAAGGCATATTAAAAATTGTACTATGATGTGATGAAAATGAAGCTTGTCTGAAGAGCATTAGTATACCTAGAGTAATTTGACAGAATAAAACAAATAGTCACCACCAACAGGAGATTGATTATAAGTTTTAGTGGACTGGTATTCCTGGGGTTTTTATTATGTTATGAACAAGCACCAAATAACGTTGTCATGTTTGACCTATCATACATTGACTTTCCATCTTCTGAATGCTGCCCACATCTGTTGTAACTGCTGAAACACTGTGTGTTGGCCCCTCCATCCCCTACCTGTCCTTGTTGTCCCAGCAGTCAGAACAGCCTGACTTTGCATATTTACCACAGGGAATATCACAAGAAGAGGAGCAAGACATTCAAGTTGCACATGCCTTTGTTTTTATAATTTGTTCTCTTTTCCTAGTGCCAGTTTGTTTGAGGAACAAAATGACAGCAGTAAAGTTAAACCAGGCAATTCACTGTACCCTGACATCATTCATAATTGTTTTTGTTTCTTTTTAAAGGATAATCTTGTTCATTTCCACTTTGTTGCCTTGGGCATCATTGCATCTTTTATGATAACATGGTACTCACCAAACTACTTGCTGAGACCCGGGAACACGATGACATTTCTACAACAAAGTCAGAAACACAAGCTGTCAGACGGTCAGACTGGTTGTAAACAAGCCAACAGTTTAGCAAGTTTATCTAAACCGCTTTATTCAGCGATAAAATCAAAAACGTGCTAGAACTAATAGCAAATAGAGAAAGTCATAGATGGATTAGGACGTACAGTAGATCAAAAAAATCTGCGATGGATGCTTACAATGGACAGGTGGATTCCTTTTTTATTTTCTCTTCCATATAAGTTTAAATATCCTGGGGATTTCTGTTGTGATCCTCTGCTTATTTTTTTCCCCTAATGACTCCTTTTTAACAGTGTTGTCACATTACCAAATCTTAGCAATTCATTTGGTGTGTAAAAGCTATCATGAGCGATAGAACTAATAGCCAAACCTATGAAACCAAGTCGTTCTTTGATATTTATCATTTGGATTTGAGATGGTACCTTTACTGTCAGGAGTCCTGCTGATCCTGCTGCAAAGTGCTCTCACCTGGACTAACGAAGAAAGCTGACCTGATATTAATACTCAAATGAGCTGTGACACAATTCAAAAAAGCATTTAACACACAGGTAATGTGTGTGGCTGTTCTTTGACCTGTGTCAAGCCAGTTGCTTTTCTTGTTCCTGTAATTGACCATAAAAGACATTAAAGTCTTTGAGTCGCTATGTAAAGCACTTTGGGTTGCCTTGTTGTTGAAAAGTTCTATTTACATAAACTTGCCTTACTGAATATGTTAATTTGTATTTGTATCTACTTACAGGATTTGAAGGGCTCTAAAAATGTGGTGCTTCCTTTCATCATGCTGGTGTACACATTTACATGAACCACGCCTAGTTTAAATGTTGTAAAAGGCCTGATTTGGAAATGGCTGCTAATGAGAAGAAAATGACTCACTCTTAATTATGGTTTTTGTTACTACTGTATGGCTGTAAAATGCTGCGATGTGGTTTGTATTTCCAGCACAAATGCATTTCAATATGGTGGACCCACATTTGGAACCCACGATTTTCTGCCAGTAAAGTCCTTTTCCTCAGTCGTTCTCTGCTAGGCAAAGTGAGCCTACAGTTTGACGTCTGTGGAAAGAGCATTGGGTTGTAAACAGAGGAAGCTTTGTTAAGTACTGCAATAAATTGCATAGAAGGCAGTCTCATAAAAGCCAATTTCCTTCAGTGGCAAAGTGCACATATTGCGATGTCAGCACTTCCAGCTGCACCGTGATTTAGAGAGCATACTGTATATTATCTGTTGTCACGTTCACATACTGTATTTACCACTTTCTCGTTATCACTCCCACTGTCACATTCTTAGAAAAACACCTCCACTGTTTTTTTCCAGTATTCTCATAACAGCCCCCTTTATTGCTCTCCTCAATGCATTCTTACCTTTTCTCTCGGTCTCTCTTTCCCCTCTCACCCATCCACGTCTTCCCTCCCTGGACAATTGGTTTGTAGCTGTGAAATGAGAGTGGTAATTGAGGAGAGACCCGGGAGCTGAATGTTACTCATGATGTGTGTCTTTAAGGCGAGTTACAGAGCACTGATGTCGTCTCTGTTGAATTTTAGGGAAAACTCTGATGCCGCTCTGCATGTAGTTACAAACCCATTATCCGTCCAAGTATGAATGGATGTTGTTAAAATCGTAATGTTAGTCTCCAGAATTGCAATACTGAAAGTGTTCTTTTTTTCTTCATAATAGGCGATAAGTAAAAAGTGCACAAACCTTTGGACACTGAGCTCCCTGTGTCTCTCTGTATCTCTCTTGTCTCTGTCAGGTGCAGTCGCCAGTACAGAGGTTAAGATGCGACTTCAGGAGTTTGTCCTGAACAAGAAGAAAGCCCTGGCTCAGCGAAACCTAAACCACTGTCTGCCCAGCGACCCGCGCTTTTGGTATGGGTGAGTGTCACAGCCCACCACTGCAGAACCAACTCATGGATTGGGATGTGAATGGTTGTGTGAGAAGAATGTATGCGGTAATAAGTCCAAATTCAAGTTTATGTCAGGAGAGAACTACAATTTACATATCATTTGTAAAATACATTTAATTTGATATGTGATAAATACACATGCGGAATGAGAGCAGAGCTTTTTTGTGCTCAATGTGCAGCTCATTGTCACTCATCGTGTAACCTAACCGCCTGCAGTTAGAAATGTGCATCATTTCTATAGCTTGCATCATTGTCAAATAAAAAAAAATGCATGTCTTTCTTTAGAAACTCTGAACAAAAAATCATGAAGTTAGTTACTTATACTTATAAAATCTTGCAGAAAAGCTCCATTGGAAAACAAGGCAAGATCCTGTTTTTTCTGCTCTATAATGACCTGTTAGACATCTTTAAATGCTACTTTATGATTGTGCATTTTCTGGTTTAAAAAAAACAAACATTCATCACACATAAAGCCTTGATTTTCCGAGCTATTAAATATCAGCCTGTATTGTTTTGGTGTATTTGTATAAGCCTTGTAGTTGTTGCCTGTTCTTATCTAACCTAAAAGAAACAGCAAAACTGAAAAAAATATCAAACATAAAAGCCACAATCATGTGCAACATAAAAGTCCCTCATCACTGTGGCTTTGCAAACAAGGCAAACTCTCTTGTGTGTGTGTGTCCCTGCGTGTGTACGAAGTTACACACATCAACTGTAGTGTCTCTGAGAGTCCCCGCCAGTTGCCTTGCCTTACAGAGAAACGTTGGAAGGAACGAGGCTTTTTTTCTGTCGATGTTTGTAGTCAGTGATTGACAGCTGGCTCTCTTTGAGGTGTGTTCGTGTGCGTGTGTGTTTGAAGTGGGCTGAGAGAAAAGACAATGGCACCTCTCCTGCGCTTTAAATATTTGAAAAGGCTTTAAGCAGTCAAGCATTTCTGCCAAGGCAGGAGATGATAGAACAATCCAAAGAGGGTGCCATCAGTGAGGAAAATGTGCTATCGCTGTCACGCACATCACCATTTCTCCCATTTCATTTAGTGTCCCACCTGTTTGCTTTCTCCTCAGTTCTTCTATAGATGTTTCCCTTTTTAAACCTCATCCCTTCTCTCATCCTCCATCTCTTACCTCACCTGCCTTTCAGTAGGAAACTAGGCCTCAGCCTCTTTGCTGTCTTATGGGGAAAAAGACAAGCGTTCCGTCTCAGTCCCTTCTGTCTCTTTCTCCACATTGTTGTCGCTGCTGCTGCATCTTTTAAAGTGTTGGCCTTGGGGACGGAGATGGATGCTGTCTTTGTCACTACACCTTTTGTGTGTGTGTGTGTGTGTGTGTGTGTGTGTGTGTGTGTGTGTGTGTGTGTGTGTGTGTGTGTGTGTGTGTGTGTGTGTGTGTGTGTGTGTGTGTGTGTGTGATTGTGTCTACGGAAGGTCAGGTAAGGTACAGTAGGTATACAGCAAGCCTGGCAAGCATACATAAATACTGAGGTATTTAATATCTATTTTTCTTTTTTTGTAGAAAAACCCAGCACAGCTCTTTGGACCAGAGCTCTCCTCCCCAAACAGCTTTGTCAGCGTACACCCACCCAATGCTGGGCACATACGACTCGAGAGACGACTTCCCCCTCCGCAAAACAGGTACAGAATGGTGCCAAGGTTTTTATTCTGGGGTATTGTTACTTTCTGACATCCATATTTTTCCACCTCTTAAATCCAGCCACCCACTGCATGTCTAGGGGGGAGCCCTAATCTTCCTTTTCCCTGCAAGTGAAATGGCTTATTGGGTTTCAAAGTCAGGCGCATGAACCAGGAGTCAGCCAGTAGAGGATTAAAAGAAGCCCCCTAGTATCAAAAAATATATCAAAAGTTATTTAATGAGGTCTTTTGAACCATTCTAATGTTAACGAGGCTGGGTGAGTGGAGAGTGGAAATCTAAATTATATATTTAAGAACCTTAAAACCAGTAAAAATTGTGTTAAAGGAATAGATCAACATTATGGGAAATATGCTTATTTGCGTTAGATGAAAGGTTTCGACCACTCCCATGTATGTGTGGTAAACATGTAGCTGGAGGCAGCAGCCTGTTATCTTAGCTTAGCATAAAGATTGGAAGCAGGAGAAAACATGTAGCCTGGCTCTGTCCAAAGGTAACAAAATCATCCTCCCAGCACCTCTAAAGCTCACTAACCTGAGCTAAGCTGACTATTTCTTTTCCAGCACCAGTCAGGCAAGAAGCAGACTCCAGGAACTTACTGGTTTCAGCCAAAACATGATCCTAAATTATCTTCTAACTTGAAATGTTTTCCTGCTTTCAAGGTCTTACAGTAAATCAATGTGGAAATATTCGAGGATTTGAGCCTGAAAATGACTTTTCTACTTCTATTCAGCCTTTTGCGTCATTATCAGGTGTAGAAGTTTTGGTAAAAAAAGATTGCTTTTTAAAAGCCAGTTGGCTATTCTCCTGTTTTAGACATTTACTAACTCATTCAGGCACACTCCTTCACAGACGTCATAGATCATACTGTTTAACAAAACAGCCCTTTACTACTCTGAAGTGTCCTAGGAAGCACATACAAAGCACCAGTTCCTGCATTTGTGATGCATCAGGCTGTTATTTCTCCATCCTTCTGTCCAAGTCAAGTATGGCCAGGCTGTGATTGTTCACTTAGCGTCCGCAGCTGCTTTGGCAGTATCACTGCCTGCTTTCACAGCTGGAGGCCCAGCTCTGTGTACTTTGCGCTCCTGGCCACCTGCTGTGAGCTGGAGGCAGGAAGGATTTAAATCCTGGCATATGACCTCATACAGCAGGTTTCAACTTTCAGCGACACTCAAAAGTAATTCAGGGATTTATTTTTTGGGGGGGGGGTGAGTGGTGCTGAGAAATATTCACAATTTACAGTTTCACAGTTCATACTGACACAAAGTGCAACAGGCACTATAGCCCAACACATCACGGTGCATATATGAGAGAACATTTCAGGAGAAATGGAGTTGAAAGCAGAGTTCTTTGTCTCTTTGAGTCAGTTGTGAGGAGGGGCAGAGAGGGAATACTGACATGTGCACACACATACACACTTGCTGTTGAGAAACTGTTGTGTCAACAGTGAGCAGACATACTGCAGATCAGATTAGATGGGCAGACAGAGATGAACTGTGTTCAAGAGGAAGTGAGTGACAGGGGTCACCACAGTTGTGCTCCGCTCTGACGACCGGAGCTGTCACACATGACGTTTTTGCCTGTGGTGGCCCATTTTGTTTGTAATGCATGCGTGTAGATTATAAATGTAGGTTAAGAAGCAAGGGCCAGGCGTACAGTATATTACAACAGGGGCTCATTGTCCAACTCTGAGAGGCTCTGTGATAATGGAGAACACAGAGGGCCACTTTGAATGCTGTGGCAGGAAGTCTGTTAGGCCATCATGACAGATGCAGACTTGTCATGCTGACCCCCTTTGCCCCTCACCCTTTCACACACACGCACACACACACACACACACACACACACACACACACACACACACACACACACACACACACACACACACACACACACACATTCCCATGCCACACTGAACATTTAAACCCTGCAGGATGCTCACCCTTCCATGTTCTTTATTTAGTTCGCTTTACATTTTAACACTCCTATTCAGCACTGAGTACGGTGAGTGAACTAGTCGAGGGGTTCCCAAAACTTTTTGATGAGATTTTGTGCCAGGGTCCCGCATCTTAATAGGATTTTTGCTTTTAGATTTGTTTTTATTACAGAAAGTGAATGAAACCCATGACCAAAATGGTCATACTTTCTGTCATTGTGTTACTTATGGATGGTGTAAAAATAAGTGATTACCCTTTTTTCTGGGGCATATTAGCTGTTAGGACGGTTGTCTCCCTTCCATCCTACCTTTTAAGTATGCGGAAGGTCATGTGAAATGCGTTGTCAGATGTGTTAATATTGGCAGAGATCATTTCTGATATTGAGCCTAAATGCTTGTGTGGACAAAGATGTTTTTTGTTTAAAAATGCCTATTAAAAGTGGTAACGTAGTAGTGTGGATGTTGCCTTGAACCTACTGACCAAGACCAAACCCATCTCCTCTGATGCCATTGGAGATAACTTCCATGTTGTTCTCGTTTCCCTCAATCACTCCTTCCAACTATACTCCCCCAATCCCCACTGATTGTTTGGACTTGTTTGTCCGCTGGTATTGGTATCAAACTTCATAGGTATATAACCGGTATATTTATAGCGTATTTATGCATCTAACCTCAAACACTATTTTGCGGTTTACCACTTGGGTATCACAATAACCAATAATGGATACCACTGATTTTAACAATCTCATGCCACCTCAATGTGAAGGCCTGATTATTTGTAACTATCGGAAGACACGTGTATTTTGAGAAAAGGTAAGAATTAAACAATAATTCTTAGCGCAACACCCTGTTTACACTTTAATTTGGCTAAAAACGATTTACAAACAAACCTGCCTATTATCTGTCTGTCTGTCTGTCTGTCTGTCTATCTACGGTCTGTCCCCCTAACCCATGCATCTAATGTATCATCAACATATGATATTTCTGGGAAGCTCCAGCTGATGACTTTCAGCAAACTACTCTATTGATTTCAATACATCTTCCTCCCTTTCTGTCCTTCCTTGGAAGAGCAGCACTGCTTCCCCCGGCATGATGCTCGGGACTCCCATCTGTCAAAACAGATGAGCAGCTGATCAATATGTTTTGTATCAGAGATCCAGTTTCCTCCTCCACCCTCTATTGAAATATTAAGCACCACTTATAGAGACGTTTAATCTGGTATTGATATGTCATTAGATGGGTAGAGATAGGTACTTTACTGGGATTTGTACAGTTTTAATGTGTGAGACTAAAGTGTTTTTTTGTCTTGAGCAGCATTGTGTAATAGGCGATAACATATAGAGGAAAAGCCAATTAGAGAAACCACAACACAGAAATTTCTCTTTTGAGGTGAGAGATTTGAGGCCACATGTCGTTTGGTATTTTTAGGCATATAAGACATACAGTGACATATAATTAGAATTCAGCGACTTCTTTGCCTCAAAAGCCAATTTGGCCAATTAGCCACCAATGGCTAGTGTGGAAATCAGTTCTTTAAAGTTACCTTTATAATGCCAGGAATGTTGGTTGTAGCGGCCCAGGTCATTTTCTACCTTAGCAATATGTGTCCCCACAGAAGAAGATATGCATTGCTGGTACCTGATAAGAGAGGATGTAAAGTTATATTAGTCAGAATGTGGCAGGAAGTTTTTAAAATGCTGTTTTTGCGGTTTAAAAATGCTGTTTTCTGGGCTGTCGACATTGGAAAGTAGGACAGTGACGTATGCTGTTATGAACTAATGTGCAGGTTTGTGTAGAACAAAAAAAAAAACTAGGGAGGGAGGCTCAACAATGAAGGGGAGAGGGAGTTACGCCAGGGGAAAGTGGGGATTTAGAGGGAGGGGGAGAGTATGGGTGGCGGTGAAGGAGGGAGAAAGGGCTACAGTAAAATGCCAGCATCAGCAGTAAAACCAGTCTGGGCCCTCTGCAGCGAGTGTGTTCTCACGTGTGCACACTGGTGTGCTTTTGCCAAGTCGGCAGTAACACCCTTCAAAGTCACTGCGTCCTGAGGTGAACACCCCGTGGCGACCAGTGCCCAGCAAGCACATACCTACTTCACCCTCCTTCTCTTTCTCCTTTGCTGTCCTCCCTCTAATCTTCCATTTGTCCCTTCTCTCTCTTTCTCTCTCTCTCTCTCTCTCTCCACACTCCTCCTTTTACCTGTCCATTTCTTAATGACTCAGGATGCACAAACACAACCTTGACCACCCCTCCCCCTCCTATAGTCCATCATCTTTGTGCCTTGTCTTTCCTCCCCTGGCTGCCCACCAGATTGAGCATGGTTGGTGTCACCTTTGCAGCCCAGTGGAGGCTAATATTGTTTCCTGTCACACCTGGGAAACATTTGTAAGCAAAACAAATAGTTGTTTATGATTTAGCTCATGCATAGCCAGAGATCAGTGTGTCCACTTTTTGATGGTGGCAACTCCAACATCATGGGTCTGACTCGAATAAGCATAGTAAGGATGTCCTCTAATTTCAGGTGAATTTCAGCACCATCATGGCTCATTTACTACTCGCATCATTAAACCAATGGCAGGGTTGTTATTATTAGGGGACGTTCAAAGCACTTTTAGAATCAAACAGACTTTCAAATAATGTTGAATGCTTGGGTGCACAATTATGACAAACTTCATCAGCAAATGCCAACATTCACATTATGTGCCTGCATTAATTAAACTAACACCAAATGTCTTTTGTAACATATATATATATATGGCAATAATTGTGGTAATGTCAAAATGTCAGACTACTACAATTCCCTGTGCAATAGACTAAAATTGAACTTTAATGCACCCTCGTAGTCTTGCCTTCTCCTACTGTGTCCAGTTCAGCTAATGCATAGCATGTTATCCTGACCCACTCCATGCCTCTTAACAAGGACTTTGGAAGACTGCCCTCCACTTAGAAGAAGCTCTTTTTTAAATAATTGAGTTTGATAAGTTCAGTGGCATGTTCCCCTTAAAATTTAAAGTGCATTTGAAAAAGTACTTTGACCTTATAAATTCACAATAGGTCATCTTATCCCCACCAACCAGGAGGCATATTGAGTGCTGTTACCTCATTGAAGTACATTAAAACTTTGTGAAGTTTATCCTACCTTGAAAAGCATTCAAGGCTACAGGAAGCAAGGGCCAAAAGGGTTTGTAATGAACTGGAATGAGTCTTCTAAGAATAAATCGCTACAGTACACAAAGAAGAATCAATTGCTTCCACTTTACTGTACCAAAAAGTCCCGGCTCCTTATCTGAGGCTAATGAACTTAGCATGGTCTGTTTGATACTAGGCTGTGGGACGAGCATTGGGTCAACGGTTGGTCAACCGTCCAGCTTCAACTAATTGAACGGAATGAAGCCAGTGGAGGAGGGAATAAAGCTGCCCATGTCTGTAGTAGTCTGTAGTCTGGCAGTGAGACACCACAGCAAGATTGTCCAGAAAAGGTCAGGTCCTATCCCTGACAAGACAAGATTCCCAGAATATACTGAAAGCTTGCCTCTTCTCTGTCCTGCCATCATGTTGCACTTGCCAATACAGCTTCAAAGCAACTTCAGACCGGGAGGCAGAGCCCCAAAAAATATTCCTAGAACCAGGCACACACATACCCATCAGCATACAAACATGATGACAGACAATGGCAGTTTTCTGTAATTAAAAGTGTCTGGAAGCAATCGGTGTTCACAGTCAGAGCGCGGATGCAGCATCATTAAGCGTTGGGTCATGAGGAAGCTGCCAGTTGGCTGCCTCCCCTCTTGTTGCAGCGCTTCCCACTGTCAGACGATGGTGGCTAACCTCCGCTCCAGAATCTGTCGGTCAACACATACTGTGTGGTCTATAGGGACGAGCTCATTAGCTCCACTACAGGACCCTGAACAAGCTCCCACACAAAGCTGAGTGCCGAAGAGACAATTTAGACAGAATTGGTACTTTTCACATTTGCGGGGCTAATTTGGGGTGTAACACATTCATATTTTTAGAATGAGTGGCCCAGTTGGAAATAAAAATGCTTAACCCTGTCATTGCTTTACTCTATACACTTAGTTGTCTGCCACACATTTGTTAAATGAGATGGGATAAGCCACACTTGGTGACAAAAACACATACAGTATTGACATTATTTTCAATTGACTTTGATATATTAAAGAAGTTCTCAATTACTTACTCTGGACTGAAACTTCTCCACCTTTTGAGTAAACCCTCCATCACGTCCCTGTTCCTCTCTGTGTCTTGCCAGCCTCTGAGCCCAACCTGAAGCTTCGTTCCCGGCTAAAGCAGAAGGTGACAGAGCGCCGCAGCAGCCCTCTGCTCCGAAGGAAAGATGGTCCCATCACTACTGCCAAGAAGCGTTCCCTCGACTTGGCTGGTGAGCACTCTTGTTGCTGGATTTCTTCTGTAGTTTCATGATAAAATTGTGAAGAATCCTTCCCAGTCCTTTGATAGACGAGTACAAGAGATTAAAACATTGACATTCTAAATCATATGAAAGAATGCAAGATGGTGTTTGATCACCCCTTCGAGCAAAAAAATAACCACACACAAAATATCTGCACAAACAGTTATATTTTATTATAACATTTTTTGACAACAAATGATATGACAAGACCAAAGCTGTCTCTTGATTTCTACTGAAAACGTCAATCTTTAACATGTGTATATGATGTGTTTTGGTGGCCTGGGGGTTAAAGAATCATTTTAAAAATGTTGAAGTCAGTCTTAAAACAATTTGTAGTAAATGAATGCACCTTAACTTACGTATTTACATGCACTGTAGCTACCTGTAATATGTACAGTATGACCTGTGTTCTTCTAGCTAATCTCTTCCTAACAACATGCTGCTCATTAATGTTTTTTTGGAGGAAGAAGATTTATCAGGCTGTGGTTTGGGTCTTTAATGGGATTTATTGATAAAAAAATACAGACTATCACGAGCCTTAACCTTTAATCGATTATTGTTTTTTTAAAGACAGAAAATACAGATTACTTTGTTGCTGCATTATGACATCACAATCACTATATCTGACCACAATATTCCTGAAAGCATGTTTTTGGTTCTCAGGTGTCCACTTATATATAAATTATGTGAAAATGTACCCCAGCACATACAGTAATGTTATGCGACATCCCAAACTGGACACATCTGAGAGTAACTTTTTTCATGTAAAATGTGAATATTTCAATGGATATTCCAAATATAGCCTACTTAAGACTTATACCCCGTTTACACGTACATGGCTATTTTGAAAAATGGAGACATTTCCCTTCGTTTGTGCCCTTCGTTTACACGCAAACGGAGAATTTGCCTCTGAAAATTATTCTTTTTAAAACCTCCAGCCAGAGTGGAGATTTTGGAAAACTTCGTTTGCACGTTTGCATGTAAACTGAGACAAACGGAGGTTTAGGCAGCGAGGCAGAGAGAGAAAGAGGAAGCGATTCGTTGCTGTTGTTGCTATTTTCGGGATTCTGATTGGCTAACGTGGGTTTGAGCTTCTCGTTTCACTGCCACCTACAGGTTTCGCATGCTCTTGACGACATCGACGGCATATGTACGCGGGAACGTGTAAACGAACACTTTTCTGAAAACTGACAGCTGTGCACGATGTTATTTTTGAAAACGGAGAGGTTGAAATGTCCGTTTATGAAAATAGCCGGCCACGTGTAAACGTAGCATTAGCCTATAATGAACTATGTGTGGAGCTTATTCTCTGCTTTGTTAGGACACACACACACACACACACACACTCATCATCATCATCCACCTCTGCCCCTGCCTGTGCGCGCATCCCGTGCATGCGCCCGCGTGCGTCGCTCCTCCTTGTGAATCCTATATAGTGCGCCGAGCCGCAGAGCTGGATGGCATCGCAGGGTGTCCGGTGCCAGACTGGAGCAAAGACCATTATAGGAGCCGTTAGCGCGGATACAACTGCCCACCGGCCTGGCAGTGCACCATCACTTTATCACTATTTCATCTTTATTATCAGCGTTTCATTCCTTTGAAGACATTTGGCAGAGCAGCATTGTATTTTTTTACCAAGTTGGATTGCTTTCGTGAACTTCTCTTATCTAGCCTACTTTTAGTTCTCAACACAGAGTCTGTTTCAGCCCCCCTCCCCTTTCCCCTTCCGCTAATTTTCCAATTCAACCCCCTTCTAATCCATACTCTAATATGAACACACCACAGAAGGACTATGACAAAACAAGGACAATGTATAACAGAGTCATATTTGAAACATTTCATTTCTGTGTTGTGTGCGTTCTAGAGTCTGCATGCAACAGTGCACCAGGCTCAGGACCCAGCTCCCCCAACAACAGCTCTAGTAACATCCCAAGTGAGAACGGGGTCACTATCTCCAGCAGCCCAGGAGAGGTAACCTACATGACTGCTTGTGTGTCTTTTGGTGTTTATGTGCATGGGGCAGACAGGTGACCAGAGGACTCCAGGAGGAGATTGGCAATGTCTGTCTCTTTTGGGGGTGGCAGTAGCTCAGTCAGTAAGGACTTGGCTTGGGAACCGCAGGGTCGCCGGTTAAAGTCCCCGTTCGGAGTGTACAGAGTGTGGACTGGTAGCTGGAGAGGTGCCAGTTCACCTCCTGGGCACCGCAAAGGTGAACCGAACCCCCAACTGCTCAAAGCCCCCTCACTCTGACATCTCTCCATTAGTGCATGTATAGATCCTGGACACGCGTGTGTATTTGTAATGTGTGTAATAACAGAGAGCGAGAGAGAGATTTCCCCTGCAGGTCTTAATCTTAATGCAGGGCTCAAGCTCTATGAGTGTGCATGTTTGTGTGTGTGAAATAGAGGCAAAGTAATGTATGTATGTACTTTGTGTCTATACTCTGTATTTACTGTAATACATGATTGTGTGTGTTCAGGTCTCCCTGCTTCAGAGGTTGGCTGCAAGGGAAGGTTCAGTTAGCCAGCTCTCTCTCTACACCTCCCCTTCTCTGCCCAACATCACCCTGGGACTGCCAGCCACAGGCCCTGCTAGCTCTGTGAGTACAGTCTTGGCACAGTATATGTGTGAGATATGATACTTATAATACTATACTTATTTCACCAAAGAATATTTAGTTTGCAAAACGGCTCTCGTCAATTATTTTTGGCAAGAAGGTGCCGTACATGTCTGATTCTATTTCTTCATCTCAATTCCGTTCTGTCTCATTTGACCCCTCTTTGTCTCCGTCCATCTGCCATTTTCCTTCTCCCTCCTTGTGTCCCAATCTCTCTCTCTCTCGTTGTAGCTGGTGTCAGGACACCAAGATGGTGAGAGTCGTCTGGCATTGCCTGCGTTACAGCAAGGCATTCCTCTGACCCCTCCATTCCTGCCCACGGCCCACCTGCCCTCCTACTTGGCATCTTCAGCTCTGGACAGGGAGGGGGCCGGAGGGGGAACGGCTGGTCACAACCCCCTTCTCCAACACATGGTACTGCTGGAGCAGAGCCACAATCCAATGGGTCAGTAATCACTGCAACATTTGCTTTCTTTGCTTTTTAGCATTATTATTATTATTATTATTATTATTATTATTATTATTATTATTATTATTATTACTACAGTATATGGCTGACAGTATCATTTTGGCTCACTGTTTTTTATGATTATAACTTTTTAAATCAGTGATTTGCAGCAAATGGGCAAATTTTTTCTGCAAGTTTTTAAGTGTTTTTCATCAAGTATTTACTACTAGTTCTTGTTAAGCTAAATAGCTCTGCTCTTAGATGTTATGTCACCTGTGCCTTGTCTCTGTCTCCTCTTAAAGGAGAATTGTTTCTTTTTTTAATGACCTGGGACATTTTTGTAATCATTGCAATGATTGCAATGCAATATGACTGATGGTCAAACTACAGAAATAAGACCCAGCTTATTAAAAAATGCTAATAATATTCTCCTGTTACCACTCTTTGTTTACCACAGTTGGTCTGGCTGGCCTCCCACTACCATCACCCTCTGTCTCTAAACTTGCGCGTGGCCACCGCCCCCTTGGAAGAACCCAGTCTGCCCCTCTGCCTCAGCAGCAATGTGGACAGGCCCAAGCCCTGCAGCAGCTGGTGGTTCAGCAGCAACACCAGCAGTTCCTGGAGAAACACAAACAACAGTTCCAACAGCAGCAGCACATCATCAACAAGGTAGCTGTGTGTGTGTGTGTGTGTGTGTGTGTGTGTGTGTGTGTGTGTGTGTGTGTGTGTGTGTGTGTGTGTGTGCGTGCGGCGCGGCGGCGCGGCGCGCGTGCGTGCGGCGTAAGCGGCGTCGCGTCGTGCGTGGCGGCGGCGTGCGTGTGCGCGTCCATACATCCATGTGTGCATGTGTCAAGAATGGTAACTTAGGCAACATTTGAACAGCTGTGGTAGAGCAGCCAGCTTGGTGTGTGTGTGTGTGAGTGTGTGTGCATCTACACAACACTGATTTGGTTAATGTCTGTGAATCCTGATTTTGCTCCAAGAGCAGGATGAACCAGCCTGCAATCAGCAAGTCTTCTAGCAAGTCTTTCTTGTCTGTGTTCATGTATCCCTTACTTCTCCCTGTCACCCTGGCAACTGTGGTCTAGCGGAAGCTGCCTCCATATACGGCCGCACAGGAAGTGTGGCTCAGTGCATCATCGTGTGTGTGTGTGTGTGTGTGTGTGTGTGTGTGTGTGTGTGTGTGTGTGTGTGTGTGTGTGTGTGTGTGTGTGTGTGTGTGTGTGTGTGTGTGTGTGTGTGTGTGTGTGTGTGTGTGTGTGTGTGTATGTGTGTGTGTGTGTAAGCACAAGGTGACGAGGGGATTTGCAGCACTACGGTCATTGTGGAGAGGGAGATGGTTGTTTGTGTGTGAATCTATACTGTGTGTGTGTGTGTGTGTGTGTGTGTGTGTGTGTGTGTGTGTGTGTGTGTGTGTGTGTGTGTGTGTCCGTGCGCGCGCCCGGAAATTCCTATAGGATTAAGCCCCATTATCTTGTGTTGTTGTTGACTCCCTCTTCTTCAAGACACCGGGCTGTTATGACTCATGCTAATTAAGTCCATCTTAGGTGTAATTAATTAAAAGGAGAATTGTGACTAATGAGTTTGCATTGCTTATTAAAAAATAGAAACTGTATTGGAACGATTACTTTTATATACCATATAATGACAACAACGTTATACGATTTTTATTGTTTTAGGTGTGGTTGTTTTATTAAAACACCCCATCTGTCAGTTAGAATTCACTGAAGATTGTTAATCATTCAGAAAGATGTGAGAAATCATAAACGGGTACCTCTTAATTATTGTGGGCATGTTCTGGCCCCATGCTTTAAATTCATTGTGCATATGTGGAACAGGATTTCTTCCCTAATTTATTGTACCAAATCACAAACCATTCAATGAAGACTCCATGTTAATTCAGACATTTACGGCAGGCATTCCGGTTGGTTAATAACCAGTTGATACATCAGTGCACAGTACAAATCTACAGTAACTAATGCAGACATCTCCAACACATAATATTGGCTTAAGAAATATATGTGGCTGGCTGCCTTTCAGTGTGTCCATATTTTTGTGTTAAGTTAAATTTCCATAAAAAAAAAGAAGAAAGCTTGCTGGCATTGTGGCTCATTGGTTAGCCCATTTGCCTCACAGGAAGAAGGTGATAGGTTTGGACCTGCCGGCCAGCTGAGGCCTCTCTGTGTAGAGTTTGCGTGTTCCCCCTGTGTTAGCATGGTTTCCTCCCAGATTGCCTTTAAGTGTGAATACTGTATGTTTGTTTATGCAGTGTCAGTCCTGTGATAGACTGGCAACCTGTCTGAGGTGTACCATCTTACCTAATCATTTTTTCTACAATTCCACTGCATTTAGTCACAAAGCATTTACCATTGCAGAGGTTGGAATAATTACCTTTTATCACACTCTTTAATTTAAAGTCACCAGACAGCTTTTCACAAGTTGCATGTGTTCAGTTAACTGCATTGACAAGCTCTGGAGAGACAGAGAGGATGGTGGTTATTCAGTTAACTGGGGCCATCGGCTTTCGGCATAGCTTGAAAAGGTCAATTAGCTCAAATGATCTGCCCTATTTCAGACTGCTGTGACCTGTCATGAAGCTCATACTCCAAATATCACCTGCAAAAGTGTTAGCCAGAGCTGATGCAACAGATACTCTCTGAGTTTGGCAGTGTAACCAGTTCCATTCTAGGGGTTTTCCAGCATTAATCCAAACCTTTGTATTCCTAAATGAAAAGCATAAATCTGTGATTAGGCAAGAATAATAATGTTGCTATTTATGGGTGCACTTCCGGTAAAATCGGCAAGAGAATCTGACAGTGACAGCTACAGATACCTAAATGCAACCACCTTAAATACTTTTCCATTTTTTCCCCAAATTCAGCTCTCCGATATATGGCTGCTCTGGCTAAAATATTCCGTTAGGAGCTTTTCCACCTTTAATTGATAGGACAGCTAGGTGAGAAAGGGGAGAGAGGGGGGGAAGACATGCAGAAAATCGTCACAGGTTAGACTCGAACCCTGGACCTGTGCGTCGAGGCACAAGCCTCTCAGTATATGTGCGCCTGCTCTACCCACTGAACCAACCCAGCCACCTGTTAGAAATTTATAAATGCATTGTGTTTCTTTCTAATATGATTGTACAGTTCCACAGCCATTGGAGTTGTATACCCAGTAGTCCCATTCTTACACAATTTCATGTAAATAAATAACATGCCCCCAGCTAGTCATTGACTTTGTTTCATCTCTTTACTGCCTCTCAGACAACATAGCACAATGGAAAAATGTAGAAGTACCCCCGAGAAATACTATTGATTGCTGCATTTTAAAGTCAGTTTCTGAAAAACAATACACTTTCCATTTAACAACAGGAAGTGCAGTGCTATTATAGAGATAATGACCATCATGGCTGCCATTACATTTGATACTTACCATATGTATGAGTTCAGTATCACAAACTGTCCTTACAAATGCCCCACTGGTATGGCACCTATGTTTATTTTCATCGATCGACCCTGTTCACCATTGGACATCCTCCACTTTGTAAAACATGAATCATCCTTCCTCATTCACATTTTTTAGTCAAGTCAGCAATGAAAAGGGGCCCTTCCTGCTAACTTTAATTTTGGCTTTAACAGTCATGTTGGCAGCAAGGAAAGGAATGAAATAATCTTGAAATAGTTCCAAACCGAGCCTGCTGCTTACCTTTAATTACCTGAGGCAGCTAAGGCAATACTGGGGTATACTCACGGTCATAATATTGTTGTGAAAGTGTGTGAGAAAAACAGACAGTGACAAGAGTCAACTAGTGTCAAGTGTCACTGAAAAAATGGGTGCACGATGGTGCTACCCATGTACCGATAACTGAACCAAACGAGTGTCTCTATCCTTTATTGCCACTCGATCAACACACACTCATTTCTCCAACAGTATGTGGATGCATAGATGGATGTGGTTGTGCTATCTCTGTCACTCTCTTCTAACTGATTCAACAGGCTTATGTAGATCCTGCCTTACGGTTCCTATCTCAGCAGCTATTTCCTCTCTTTAAGTTTTAGCAGGGTTGGAGGGAGAGAAAGAGAGCAAAACAAGAGAGAAAGGAAGAGCGAGAATCAGTGTTTTGAGTTTTTTTTTGGAGAAGAGGGACTGGGATGAGGCAAGAGCCTGCTCTCTGACGTCAATGGACTGTTCCCTAGGCAATATGCCAGCAGTGTGTGTGTGTGTGTGTGTGTGTGTGTGTGTGTGTGTGTGTGTGTGTGTGTGTGTGTGTGTGTGTGTGTGTGTGTGTGTGTGTGTGTGTGTGTGTGTGTGTGAGTGTGTGTATTTGTTCCATGCACAAACAGTGGGTCCACTCCAATCATGACCTACACATCAAGGTTGAGGTCTTTGACGACAGGGACGGGGGACAGCTGCCACAACAAGATTCCTACAATGGCCCGTCTACAATTCTTCCCCGATCTCTCTTTCCCCCATGTCCTTTGCTCAGTTTTCTACTCTTGTGCAGGCCCAGGCATAGTTAAGTTAACTATGTGTAAATGCGTTTCAAATATTTGTCATGGAGATCTTTAAATAAATATATAACCTATTCAGAGTACATGTCCGGTTTATCTCTGTGTGTACAGAACCTTCTAGGGTCTGGCTAATGTTAGCTTTTGTCTGGTTCAACTTAAGGTCTTTTACATTGTTGTTATGTACTCAAACTGGTCAATCAGCTATTGTTGGAATGAAAAACATCTTCAGCGGACCATCACTTGTTAAGGCGGTGCAGGTTGTATGGCGTCATACAGTACATTGCTGTCCCTAGTGGTGGAATGTAAATAAGTACATTTACTCAAGTACTGTACTTAAGTACACATTTGAGGTACTTGTACTTGAGTATTTCCATTTCATGGTACTTAATACTTCCACTGCACTACATTTTAGAAGCCAATATTGTACTTTTTACTTCACTATATTTATTTGACAACTTTGGTCACTTTGCAGATTAAGTTATAAATGCAAAGTACAACTTCACTAACTATTGTTATAGGTTAAGCTACCCGGAAGTACATAAAGTAGTCCAAATTAGCTCCACCTTTACCTGCTGCAACATTAAAGTGATGAAGACATTATTGCATCAATAATTATAATCCAATAATATAATTCCGTTCTGCATTAGTGCTTTTACTTTACTTGTTACTTGCATACTTTAACTTAAGATTTTCAATGCAGGACTTTTCCTTACAGACTACGCTGCAATGTTGCTACTTTTACCGAAGTAAAAGGTCTGAGCACTTCCACCACTGGATGTCCCTGACTTTCTCTCAGTATTGAATACACATCATTTCTCATGATGATTTCTCCTCTAAAACATTGTATTGGGTTTATAACCGGGCCTGTTGTATTCGACTGCATCCGTTTTAGCCAGACTTACCAAATAATTTGACGACTGTGTGCATGCAAGAGTGTTCCATGATTTTGTTTATTTTAAAATTCCTAAGCTTTACTTCTTAAATGAAATTAAAACCACATTTTCTGTAATTTTCCTTTGCAACCCTGTGCACGACTCAGTGGAAATCAGGCCCCCAATCATAGCAATACCTTGTAAAACCTCTCACCTGAACTTGTCGGTTTGTCTTCTAGATCATGTCCAAGCCCAGTGATCAGGTCTCCGCAGCGAGCTCCAGCACCTCAGGGCCGGGCAGGCAGCACCAGAGTCACCCAGAGGAGACGGAAGAGGAACTCAGGGAGCACCAGGGGCTCTCCCTCTCACCCTCGTCCTCGTCCTCTCCATCCACACAGGAGACCGGGCCTCTGCGAGGGCTGGTCATCAAGCAGGAGCCCACAGACCCCCAAGAGCAGGAGGAGAGGGATGTTGAGCAGGAGTTCCTGTTCCGACAGGTGAGGAGGCAGGGTTGGGGAGGAGGTGAAGGGCAGGTGCAGGTGGGAGTGGGAAAGAAGGCGGGAGGGGAAAGCAGGAAGAGGAAAAATGCTACACAGATAGACGATAGGTTGAGAAGAAAAGCAGGAGGACCGTGAGATAAAGAGTGAATGATGGAAATTTGAGACTGACTGGGCGTGAAAGTCAAAGTCAGTTAAAATGCAGAAAACCACAAGTTCAATCTGCTTTTCAGATCTTCCAGAGTAAAAATAAAAATAAGGAAGATTAAACTGATCTGCTTGGAAATTTCATTCTTGCATGCATCAAATCCCATCTCAATAACATTATCTCATCAGGTGTATGCATTCAGGTTCAAAGTGACTATAACTAGTTATTATGGAGGAATCTTTTTCACTGGTTGAGTAAATGTTGGGAAAATGGATGAGAGCTACAGTATCTGTCAGCAGTGACAGATGGAGCTAGTAGGGACTGACTGAAACATTACACTCTACATTCAATCTGCCTTTCTTCCTGACTGTCTGTCCAGCCCACTCTCTGGAATATTTTAAGTTTTTAGTCACGTAGAACGTACTTACACACACCACTCTTGTTCCACTAATGCAGAGTAGTGTGTTTTTTTTTTTTTATGAATGGCTTACGGCTTGTGTACCTCCTCCACGCTACTCCCTAGCACGACTCTACAATAACGTTCTCATGCTTTCAACATTCATTCTGTTCTCCCACACACAGAAACCCTCACAGAGTCTGCAGTTTTGCATTCCTTGTCCATGGAAATATATTCTCTATCTCCGTATTACACACACACACACACACACACACACACGCACACACACACGCACACCCATACACAGTCAGGACACCATGTCCTCATCCGTCTAGCCCATCCCTGCTGTCCGCTCAGCCAAATTCAATCAGGCACTCCTTTCACTGTCGCCATGGCGCCCAATGTGAACAGACACGCCCAACAGGATTGCTTGGTGAGACTCTTGAGTGAAAATGTCAGATATTTAACTCACGTACATTAATACTTTGGTAAAGTTCCCAAGCACTTGCATGACACACATTTGGTAGCTCATTATTTCTGTGTATTATAAGATCATTGTTTGATCTAGGCTGCTCCCTTTTTTAATTGTATGAGGAGAATAATCATTAGTGTGTGGGGTCAAGTTGATAATCAAGTGGTTTTAGATGAGTAGTGTCCATTCTCCTTGTCAAAAGTCAGGTTAAATTATAGTCTTTTCAACTGAATGTTCACATGAAAGGTATCCTAAGACCTCTAAGTTAATAATATCTGTCAATTAGATGTCGGACAGATTTCCTTGCATTGCTACCATATTTTTGTGGTGTTGTCATGTGAACACTCTACACGACAGAAAACGCATTTCTCACTGTGTAACATAATTTCAACTCTAAAGAATGCAGCCTTTATTATGGATTACAGTAGCTTGGCATTTGCAAGTATCCAGTGCCATCTTCTGGCAATAGAAAGATATTACAGTCCAGTGGTCATACAGTACCTTCACTGTGTGTGTGTGTGTGTGTGTGTGTGTGTGTGTGTGTGTGTGTGTGTGTGTGTGTGTGTGTGTGTGTGTGTGTGTGTGTGTGTGTGTGTGTGTGTGTGTGTGTGTGTGTGTGTGTGTGAGCAGCAAGCTCTGATGTTAGAGCAGCAGCGGATCCACCAGCTGAGGAACTACCAAGCCTCCATGGAAGCAGCCGGGTTATCCATTAGCTTTGCTGGACACCGCCCCCTCTCCAGGGCTCAGTCATCTCCAGCCTCCGCCTCCTTCCCCATGGTAGTACAGGAGCCCCCTGCCAAGCCTCGATTTACTACAGGTCTGTTGAAAGCTAATAATGATATGGATCTTACACAGCTATATCATAAAGTAGAATGGCAAACAACAATCTAGAAACACACTTTAATCCTGCTGATTGCAGGTTAGAGGAAAACCTTTTTCCTGGAACCACACAGCATGATGAGCAAACATACAGTACAGTGGCTGTGTACATGCACAAGGCTGTTGCTACGTATTCTGAGCCCCCTGACAATATATACCACAACAAGTGTAATTTACTGTACGGAATCATCTCATCTGACCGTTTGTTTATGAAGAAGCAGGTCCAAAAGAGTATAGAATCATAAGGCTTACAGTGTGATTATAGAAATCGTGTTGCAACAACTGTTCCTGCTCTTGTTGTCAGAGATATACAATTAATCTGAAACTGTGTGATGGTGTGTGTGTTTTCCAGGTCTAGTGTATGACTCGTTGATGCAGAAGCACCAGTGTATGTGTGGCAACACCACCAGTCATCCAGAGCATGCTGGTCGCATTCAGAGTATCTGGTCCCGACTACAGGAAACAGGCCTCAGGGCGCATTGCGAGGTAAGGCCACACTTGCACTTGACCACAGAGGTGTGGCCCAATAGAGGCAACACTATGAAACACAAAGTTAAATAGATACAATATTTATAAAACAAAAGACTTGAATTGTCCTTTCCTGAAGCTACAGCGAGTGTGATTCTGTCTTCCTTCTTCATCCAAAATTACAAATACCATATTAAGACCTCTTTACATGGCACGAAGAACCATGTTATTAAACTGTCAGTGATGTTTTTTTCCTATTCTACTATGTGTACACCTGTTGTGTAGTGTTGTTTATTTCTCTCTGTTAAACCAATTCTTCAAAATAAAATACTTTTGAAAAAGATTCAAAGGTTAATAGTGTAATTAATTTGCCTGTTAAACTTTGAATTGCAGGTTGTTATTTTGACCAGAAGGAGGCAGTATGTAGACATTTTCTCGTGTTCATTCTGGGGTTATGGCTTCAAAATGAACCATTTTCATCTCCTAAATTCTCACTTACAAATACAGACACCATTGAGCCTGCATTATTAAGTGTGGGACGGGATATCCTAAACTTGACAATGTAACACACTCATTGTCGTCTTCTTTAGTGACTATGGTACTTTGATCAGTGAGCGCAGAGTTTAAACCAAATGCATAATTTGTCTCTCTTTGTCTGTTTCTATTGCTGTCTTCTCCTCTGTCCTCTGTGACCAGTGTATCCGCGGTAGGAAGGCCTCACTGGAGGAGTTGCAGACGGTCCACTCTGAAGCCCATGTCCTGCTGTACGGAACCAACCCACTGCGGCAGAA